>NC_087395.1:10390000-10410000 GCF_031307605.1 Tribolium castaneum | reverse complement strand
AAAACGAACTAAGACGTTTGGCATCTGTTTATTGAAAGTTTTCTCGTTTGGGGGCATAAAATCGTTTGAAATTATCAGTTCTGGTCAAAACTATAACGTAAATTATTTCTTTGTATCACTTTAAAGATTTGCGTTATAGTCTTGACGAGAACTGTTAATTTCAAACGATTCTATGCTTTGAAACCAGTATACTTTCACTGAACAGAGGCAAAACGTCTGATTTCGCCTTTAAAAAACGATTTATGTCACAGTTTGGATTAAAACCAATGATTTTTGTTTATTCATTGTTACAAACAAGAAACCTTACATCAAAGAAACTGAAAACCTCTTATTCAGGCCCAGAAAATCAAATTACGTTTCAGTCTAGACACAAATTGCTTATTTTAGACGATTCTTTTTTTTGAACACGAAAACTTACATTAAAAAGATTAAAAACGTCTTATTCTGGCTCAAAACTGCAAATTATGTATTACTTTGGATAAAAGCAGTTTATCCTGATTACTCCTTTGCTTAGAATAGAGCAAACTTGTATAAAACTTAATGAAAACTTTAAATTTCGTCTCAAAGAAATAATTTACGTTATAGTTTTGACCAGAACTGTTAATTTCAAACGATTTTATGCCCCCAAACGAGAAAACTTTCACTAAACAAATGCCAAACGTCTTAGTTCGTTTTATAAAAGCGACTTATGTAACAGTTTAAACAAAAACAAATTATTTTCGCTGTTGTGTTAAAATAATTTATTTCGAATGATTCAATGGAGCGAAACGAGTAAACTTTTATAGGACAGATGCAAAATACCATATTACCACATAAATCGTTATTTTAAAGCAAAGTATTAGCTTTTGCACTTGTTCAATTAAAGTTTGCTTACTTCGAAGTATGTAATCGTCCGAAATATTTTTTTTTGCCAAAACTATAACGTAATTTGTTCTTTTGAGCTTGAATATAGAGTTTTCATTACGTTTTATAGTAGTTTACTCTACTCTAAGCATAGAATCAAACAGAGTAATCCGCTTTTGTTAAAACTGATACATAATTTGCTCTTATTTTCGAGAATAAGACGTTTTCAATATGCTTGATAAAATTTTTCTTGTTTATAGCAAGCAATCGTTTAAAATAAGCTGTATTTGCTTAAACTGATACGTCATTCGATATTTATGCATGGATACGAAGTTTTCAGTTTCTTTGACGTGAAATTTCTTGTTGCAAAAGGAAATACTTTGCTTTAAAACAACGCTTTATATGGTAATATGTGGTTTTGCATCTGCCCCATAAAAGTTCATTAGTTTCGAATGATAAATTCGTTTGAAATAAACAGTGCTGGTCAAAACTATAATGTAAATTATTTCTTTGAGACGAAATTTAAAGTTTTCATTAAGTTTTATACAAGTTTACTCTATTCTAAGTAAAGGAGTAATCAGGATAAATTGCTTTTATCTAGAGTAATATATAATTTGCAGTTTTCAGCCAGAATAAGACGTTTTTAATCTTTTTAATGTAAGTTTTCGTGTTCAAGACAAAAGATCGTCTAAAATAAGCAGTTTTTGTCCAGACTGAAACGTAATTCGAATTTCTGTGCCTGAATAAGGGGTTTTCAGTTTCTTTGATGTAAGGTTTCTTGTTTGTAACAATGAATTAACAAAAATATTTGGTTTTTATCCAAACTGTGGCATGAATCAGCTTTAAGACTATAACGCAAATCTTTTGTTTTGTGCTAAAATAAGACGTTTTTAGTCAGTTTGATATAAGTTTTCTTGTTCAAAGCAAAATATTGTCGAAAATCAACCGTTTTTGTCTAAACTGATACAAAATTCGGTGGTTTGTGTCCGAATACAAAGTTTTCAGATTCTTTAATGTTAGGTTTGCTGCTTCTAACAAAGAATCAACGAAAATATTTTGTTTTAATACAAACTGCAATATAAAATGTCTTCATAGGACAAAACATGATGTTTGGCATCTGTTTAATAAAAATTTACTCGTTTGGAAGCATAGAATCATTTCAAATAAGCTATTCTCGTCGAAACTATAATGTAATTAGTATTTTGTGCTAGAATACAGCGTTTTTGTTAGATTTATTAACAATTTTGTCTATTTTAAGCAATGAAACGAATAGGATTAGCTGCCTTTATCTAAAGTGATACATAAATTGCTCTTTTATGCCAGATTAATACGTTTTTAGTCTGTTCGATGTAAGTTTTCTTGTTCAAAGCAAAAGATCGTCTAAAATAAGCCGTTTTTGTTTGAACTGATGAACAATTCAGACTGAGAGTCAACAAAAATAATTTATTTTAATCCAAACTGATACTTTTTGACTCTATAAAAGTCCTATAAGAGTCCGAGATACGCCGTTCTCGTCAAGTCTATAACGTAATTCGTTTTTTTGTGTCAGAATACGACGTTTTCTGTCTGTTTAATATAAGTTTTTAATAATAATAATAATAATAATAATAATAATAACAATAATAATAATAATAATAATAATAATAATAATAAAAATAATAATACTAATAATAGTAATAATAATAATAATAATAAAAATAATAATAGTAATAAAAGTAAGCTTAGTTTTCTAAGCAAAAATGAAGCTTATTTTGTGTTATATGAGCGTTTTCTCATTTCTATGCAAGAAATCATCTGTGATCTGTGTTTTTAGGCAAGAAATTGTCTAAAATTAATAACTCATTTTAAAACTGGTATAAAATCATTTACTATACAAAAGTTAATAATAATAATAATAACAATAATAATAATAATAATAATAATAGTAATAGTAACAAAAGTAATAATAATAATAATAATACTTTTAATATGGAAAAATGGAGCTTATTTTGTGTGTTACATGAGCGTTTTCTCATTTCTATGCAAAAGATCATGTGTGATGTGTGTTTTTAGGCAATCTAAACCATTTTATAGTTTTTAATATTTAACAAAAATTTGCTTTAAAATAAAATGTTTGAAAAACTGAAATTAAACTAAATTAATTGTGTCTAACACTTTAGTAGAGGAAAAAGGAGGAGACATAAAAGTCACTAAAGTCTTCAGAGTCGTTTTTAAATGCTGCATTTTCGTCTTCCTCTCAAACATTGAAAACTGAATTACATTTTTGTTCAGTAACTGTAACAGTTTTTACTTTGGTTTTTTGCTTATATCTCGAAAACAATTACTCCTATCAATTTTTATCTTTCTTTCAAAATTAAAGCTGATAAAATTTCCTACAAAATAGTTATTTGCATTTTTCATGTAAGACTAACCATAAGCGAGATATAAGTTTAAAAATTATTAATATTTAAAAAAAAAGTACTTTAACAGAAAATGTCTTGTGATTTAAAATACACTTAATTTATTAGGTCCAATACTTTATTAGAAGAAAAAAGAGGTGACATATAAGTCACTGAAGTCTTCAGAGTCGATTTTAAATGCCTCATTTTCGTCTTCGTCTCAAACATTGAAAACTGAATTACATTTTTGTTCAGTAACAGTTACAGTTTTTTTATTGGTTTTTTGCTTATATCTCGAAAACAGTTACTTCTATCAATTTTTATCTTTCTTTTAAAATTAAAGCTGATAAAATTTCCTACAAAATAGTTATTTGCATTTTTCATGTAAGACTAACCATAAGCGAGATATAAGTTTAAAAATTATTAATATTTAAAAAAAAAGTACTTTAACAGAAAATGTCTTGTGATTTAAAATACACTTAATTTATTGGGTCCAATACTTTATTAGAAGAAAAAGGAGGTGACATAAAAGTCGCTGAAGTCTTCAGAGTCGTTTTTAAATGCTGCATTTTCGTCTTCGTCTCAAACATTGAAAACTGAATTACATTTTTGTTCAGTAACAGTTACAGTATTCTTATTGGTTTTTTGCTTATATCTCGAAAACAGTTACTCCTATCAATTTTTATCTTTCTTTCAAAATTAAAGCTGATAAAATTTCCTACAAAATAGTTATTGGCATTTCTTTTGTAAGACCAACCATAAGCGAGTTATAGAGTTGGATATAAATAATCTTTAACAAAAATTTGCTTTAAAATATAATGTTTGAAAAACCGAAATTAAACTAAATTAATTGAGTCTAACACTTTAGTATAGGAAAAAGGAGAAGACATAAAAGTCACCAAAGTCTTCAGAGTCGCTTTTAGTCGTCATATCAATAACAATAACATTAATAATAATAATAACGCTGCATTTTCGTCTTCGTCTCAAACATTGAAAACTGAATTACATTTTTGTTCAGTAACAGTTACAGTTTTCTTATTGGTTTTTTGCTTATATCTCGAAAACAGTTACTCCTATCAATTTTTATCTTTTTTTCAAAATTAAAGCTGATAAAATTTCCTACAAAATAGTTATTTGCATTTTTCTTGTAAGACCAACCATAAGCGAGTTATAGAGTTAGATATAAATAATATTTAACAAATGTTATTGTTATTAATATGACGACTAAAGACGACTCTGAAACCTTTAGTGACATTTATGTCTTCTCCTTTTATTATATTTATTTTTATTTATATAATTATTTTGTAGGAAATTTTATCAGCTTTAATTTTAAAAGAAAGATAAAAATTGATAGGAGTAACTGTTTTCGAGATATAAGCAAAAAACCAATAAGAAAACTGTAACTGTTACTGAACAAAAATGTAATTCAGTTTTCAATGTTTGAGACGAATTCGAAAATGCAGCATTTAAAATCGACTCTGAAGACTTCAGTGACTTATATGTCACCTCCTTTTTCTTCTAATAAAGTATTGGACCTAATAAATTAAGTGTATTTTAAATCACAAAACATTTTCTGTTAAAGCACTTTTTTTTTAAATATTAATTATTTTCAAACTTATATCTCGCTTATGGTTAGTCCTACATGAGAAATGCAAATAACTATTTTGTAGGAAATTTTATCAGCTTTAATTTTAGTAAAAAGATAAAAATTGATAAGAGTAACTGTTTTCGAGATATAAGCAAGAAACCAAAAAACTGTTACCTTAATTAAGCGATTGCATATAAGCAAATTTAGTACTATTAGTATTATTATTATTAATGTTATTGTTATTAATATGCCGACTAAAGACGACTCTGAAACCTTTAGTGACATTTATGTCTTCTCCTTTTATTATATTTATTTTTATTTATATAATTATTTTGTAGGAAATTTTATCAGCTTTAATTTTAAAAGAAAGATAAAAATTGATAGGAGTAACTGTTTTCGAGATATAAGCAAAAAACCAATAAGAAAACTGTAACTGTTACTGAACAAAAATGTAATTCAGTTTTCAATGTTTGAGACGAAGACGAAAATGCAGCATTTAAAATCGACTCTGAAGACTTCAGTGACTTATATGTCACCTCCTTTTTCTTCTAATAAAGTATTGGACCTAATAAATTAAGTGTATTTTAAATCACAAAACATTTTCTGTTAAAGCACTTTTTTTTTTAAATATTAATTATTTTCAAACTTATTTCTCGCTTATGGTTAGTCCTACATGAAAAATGCAAATTACTATTTTGTAGGAAATTTTATCAGCTTTAATTTTAGTAAAAAGATAAAAATTGATAGGAGTAACTGTTTTCAAGATGTAAGCAAGAGACCAAAAAACTGTTACCTTAATTAAGCGCTTGCATATAAGCAAATTTAGTACTAAAAACAACTCTGAAGACTTTGGTGACTTTTATGTCTTCTCATTTTTCCTCTACTAAAGTGTTTGACCCAATTAATTTAGTTTAATATCGGTTTTTCAAACATTTTATTTTAAAGCAAATTTTTGTTAAAGATTATTTATATCCAACTCTATAACTCGCTTATGGTTGGTCCTACAAAAAAATGCAAATAACTATTTTGTAGGAAATTTTATCAGCTTTAATTTTGAAAGAAAGATAAAAATTAATAGGAGTAACTGTTTTCGAGATATAAGCAAAAAACCAATAAGAAAACTGTAACTGTTACTGAACAAAAATGTAATTCAGTTTTCAATGTTTGAGACGAAGACGAAAATGCAGCATTATTATTATTATTAATGTTATTGTTATTAATATGACGACTAAAAACGATTCTGAAGTCTTTGGTGACTTTTATGTCTTCTCCTTTTTCCTATACTAAAGTGTTAGACTCAATTAATTTAGTTTAATTTCGGTTTATCAAACATTATATTTTAAAGCAAATTTTTGTTAAAGATTATTTATATCCAACTCTATAACTCGCTTATGGTTGGTCTTACAAAAGAAATGCAAATAACTATTTTGTAGGAAATTTTATCAGCTTTAATTTTGAAAAAAAGATAAAAATTGATAGGAGTAATTGTTTTCGAGATATAAGCAAAAAACCAAAGTAAAAACCGTTACAGTTACTGAACAAAATGTAATTCAGTTTTCAATGTTTGAGACGAAGACGAAAATGCAGCATTTAAAAACGACTCTGAAGACTTCAGCGACTTTTATGTCACCTCCTTTTTCTTCTAATATAGTATTGGACCCAATAAATTAAGTGTATTTTAAATCACAAGACATTTTCTGTTAATGCACTTTTTTTTTAAATATTAATAATTTTTAATCTTATATCTCGCTTATGCTTAGTCTTACATGAAAAATGCAAATAACTATTTTGTAGAAAATTTTATCAGCTTTAATTTTAGTAAAAAGATAAAAATTGATATAAGTAACTGTTTTCCAGATATAAGCAAGAAACCAAAAAACTGTTACCTTAATTAAGCGTTTGCATGTAAGCAAATTTAGTACTATTAGTATTATTATTAATGTTATTGTTATTAATATGACGACTAAAGACGACTCTGAAACCTTTAGTGACCTTTATGTCTTCTCCTTTTTCCTCTACTAAAGTGTTAGACACAATTAATTTAGTTTAATTTTAGTATTTCAAACATTTTATTTTAAAGCAAGTTTTTGTTAAATATTATTTATACCCAACTCTATAACTCGCTTATGGTTGGTCCTACAAGAAAAATGTAAATAACTATTTTGTAGGAAATTTTATCAGCTTTAATTTTGAAAGAAAGATAAAAATTGATAGGAGTAAATGTTTTCGAGATATAAGCAAAAAACCAATAAGAAAACTGAAACTGTTACTGAACAAAAATGTAATTCAGTTTTCAATGTTTGAGACGAAGACGAAAATGCAGCATTATTATTATTATTAATGTTATTGTTATTAATATGACAACTAAAAACGACTCTGAAGACTTTGGTGACTTTTATGTCTTCTCCTTTTTCCTATACTAAAGTGTTAGACTCAATTAATTTAGTTTAATTTCGGTTTTTCAAACATTATATTTTAAAGCAAATTTTTGTTAAAGATTATTTATATCCAACTCTATAACTCGCTTATGGTTGGTCTTACAAAAGAAATGCAAATAACTATTTTGTAGGAAATTTTATCAGCTTTAATTTTGAAAGAAAGATAAAAATTGATAGGAATAATTGTTTTCGAGATATAAGCAAAAAACCAAAGTAAAAACTGTTACAGTTATTGAACAAAAATGTAAGTTTTCGAGATATAAGCAAGAAACTGTTACCTTAATTAAGCGCTTGCATATAAGCAAATTTAGTACTATTAGTATTATTATTATTAATGTTATTGTTATTGATATGACGACTAAGAACGACTCTCAAGACTTTGGTGACTTTTATGTCACCTCCTTTTTCTTCTAATAAAGTATTGGACCCAATAAATTAAGTGTATTTTAAATCACAAGACATTTTCTGTTAAAGCACTTTTTTTTTAAACATTAATTATTTTTAAACTTATATCTCGCTTATGGTTAGTCCTACATGAAAAATGCAAATTACTATTTTGTAGGAAATTTTATTTTTTAGTTTTTCAAACATTTTATTTTAAAGCAAGTTTTTGTTAAATATTATTTATATCCAACTCTATAACTCGCTTATGGTTGGTCCTACAAGAAAAATGCAAATAACTATTTTGTAGGAAATTTTATCAGCTTTAATTTTGAAAGAAAGATAAAAATTGATAGGAATAATTGTTTTCGAGATATAAGCAAAAAACCAAAGTGAAAACTGTTACAGTAACTAAACAAAAATGTAATTCAGTTTTCAATGTTTGAGACGAAGACGAAAATGCAGCATTTAAAAACGACTCTGAAGACTTCTGTGACTTTTAAGTCACCTCCTTTTTCTTCTAATAATGTATTGGACCCAATAAATTAAGTGTATTTTAAATCACAAGACATTTTCTGTTAAAGCACTTTTTTTTTAAATATTGATTATTTTCAAACTTATATCTCGCTTATAGTTAGTCCTACATGAAAAATGCAAATAACTATTTTGTAGGAAATTTTATCAGCTTTAATTTTAGTATACAGATAAAAATTGATAGAAGTAACTGTTTTCGAGATATAAGCAAGAAACCAAAAAACTGTTACCTTAATAAAGCGCTTGCATATAAGCAAATTTAGTACTATTAGTATTATTATTATTAATGTTATTGTTATTAATATGACGACTAAAAACGACTCTGAAGACTTTGGTGACTTTTATGTCTTCTCCTTTTTCCTATACTAAAGTGTTAGTCTTAATTAATTTAGTTTAATTTCGGTTTTTCAAACATTTTATTTTAAAGCAAATTTTTGTTAAAGATTATTTATATCCAACTCTATAACTCGCTTATGGTTGGTCCTACAAAAAAAATGCCAATAACTATTTTGTAGGAAATTTTATCAGCTTTGATTTTGAAAGAAAGATAAAAATTGATAGGAGTAACTGTTTTCGAGATATAAGCAAAAAACCAATAAGAAAACTGTAACTGTTACTAAACAAAAATGTAATTCAGTATTCAATGTTTGAGACAAAGACGAAAATGCAGCATTTAAAATCGACTCTGAAGACTTCAGTGACTTTTATGTCACCTCCTTTTTCTTCTAATAAAGTATTGGACCCATTAAATTAAGTGTATTTTAAATCACAAGACATTTTCTGTTAAAGCACTTTTTTTTTAAATATTAATTATTTTCAAACTTATATCTCGCTTATGGTTAGTCCTACATGAAAAATGCAAATTACTATTTTGTAGGAAATTTTATCAGCTTTAATTTTAGTAAAAAGATAAAAATTGATAGGAGTAACAGTTTTCGAGATATAAGCAAGAAACCAAAAAACTGTTACCTTAATTAAGCGCTTGCATATAAACAAATTTAGTACTAAAAACAACTCTGAAGACTTTGGTGATTTTTATGTCTTTTCCTTTTTCCTCTACTAAAGTGTTAGACCCAATTAATTTAGTTTAATATCGGTTTTTCAAACATTTTATTTTAAAGCAAATTTTTGTTAAAGATTATTTATATCCAACTCTATAACTCGCTTATGGTTGGTCCTACAAAAAAATGGAAATAACTATTTTGTAGGAAATTTTATCAGATTTAATTTTGAAAAAAAGTTAAAAATTGATACGAGTAACTGTTTTCGAGATATAAGCAAGAAACCAAAAAACTGTTACCTTAATAAAGCGCTTGCATATAAGCAAATTTAGTACTATTAGTATTATTATTATTAATGTTATTGTTATTAATATGACGACTAAGGACGACTCTGAAACATTTAGTGACTTTTATGTCTTCTCCTTTTTCCTATACTAAAGTGTTAGACCCAATTAATTTAGTTTAATTTCGGTTTTTCAAACATTTTATTTTAAAGCAAATTTTTGTTAAAGATTATTTATATCCAACTCTATAACTCGCTTATGGTTGGTCTTACAAAAAAAATGCAAATAACTATTTTGTAGGAAATTTTATCAGCTTTAATTTTGAAAGAAAGATAAAAATTGATAGGAGTAATTGTTTTCGAGATATAAGCAAAAAACCAAAGTGAAAACTGTTACAGTTACTGAACAAAAATGTAATTCAGTTTTCAATGTTTGAGACGAAGACGAAAATGCAGCATTTAAAAACGACTCTGAAGACTTCAGTGACTTTTATGTCACCTCCTTTTTCTTCTAATAGAGTATTGGTCCCAATAAATTAAGTGTATTTTAAATCACAAGACATTTTCTGTTAAAGCACTTTTTTTTTAAATATTAATTATTTTCAAACTTCTATCTCGCTTATGGTTAGTCCTACATAAAAAATGCAAATAACTATTTTGTAGGAAATTTTATCAGCTTTAATTTTAGTAAAAAGATAAAAATTGATAGGAGTAACTGTTTTCGAGATATAAGCAAGAAACTGTTACCTTAATTAAGCGCTTGCATATAAGCAAATTTAGTAATATTAGTATTATTATTATTAATGTTATTGTTATTAATAGGACGACTAAAGACGACACTGAAACATTTAGTGACTTTTATGTCTTCTCCTTTTTCCTCTACTAAAGTGTTAGACACAATTAATTTAGTTTAATTCCGGTTTTTCAAGCATTTTATTTAAAAGCAAATTTTTGTTAAATATTATTTATATCCAACTCTATAACTCGTTTATGCTTGGTCCTACAAGAAAAATGTTAATAACTATTTTGTTGAAAATTTTATCAGCTTTAATTTTGAAAGAAAGATAAAATTTGATAGGAGTAACTGTTTTCGAGATATAAGCAAAAAACCAATAAGAAAACTGTAACTGTTACTGAACAAAAATGTAACTCAGTTTTCAATGTTTGAGACGAAGACAAAAATGTAGCATTTATTTAAAAGTCGTTTTTAATCGTCATATTAATAACAATAACATTAATAATAATAATACTAATAATACTAAATTTGCTTATATGCAAACGCTTAATTAAGGTAACAGTTTTTTGGTTTCTTGATTATATCTCGAAAATAGTTACTCCTATCAATTTTTATCTTTTTACTAAAATTAAAGCTGATAAAATTTCCTACAAAATAGTTATTTGCATTTTTTATGTAGGACTAACCATAAGCGAGATATAAGTTTGAAAATAATTATTATTTAAAAAAAAAGTGCTTTAACAGAAAATGTCTTGTGATTTAAAATACACTTAATTTATTGGGTCCAATACTTTATTAGAAGAAAAAGGAGGTGACATAAAAGTCACTGACGTCTTCAGAGTCGTTTTTAAATGCTGCATTTTTGTCTTCGTCTCAAACATTGAAAATTGAGTTACATTTTTGTTCAGTAACAGTTACAGTTTTCTTATTGGTTTTTTGCTTATATCTGGAAAACAGTTACTCCTATCAAATTTTACCTGTCTTTCAAAATTAAAGCTGATAAAATTTCCAACAAAATAGTTATTTACATTTTTCTTGTAGGACCAAGCATAAACGAGTTATAGAGTTGGATATAAATAATATTTAACAAAAATTTGCTTTAAAATAAAATGCTTGAAAAACCGGAATTAAACTAAATTAATTGTGTCTAACACTTTAGTAGAGGAAAAAAGACATAAAAGTCACTAAATGTTTTAGAGTCGTCTTTAGTCGCCCTATTAATAACAATAAAATTAAATAATAATAATACTAATATTACTAAATTTGCTTATATGCAAGCGCTTAATTAAGGTAACAGTTTCTTGCTTATATCTCGAAAACAGTTACTCCTATCAATTTTTATCTTTTTACTAAAATTAAAGCTGATAAAATTTCCTACAAAACAGTTATTTGCATTTTTTATGTAGGACTAACCATAAGCGAGATAGAAGTTTGAAAATAATTAATATTTAAAAAAAAAGTGCTTTAACAGAAAATGTCTTGTGATTTAAAATACACTTAATTTATTGGGACCAATACTCTATTAGAAGAAAAAGGAGGTGACATAAAAGTCACTGAAGTTTTCAGAGTCGTTTTTAAATGCTGCATTTTCGTCTTCGTCTCAAACATTGAAAACTGAATTACATTTTTGTTCAGTAACTGTAACAGTTTTCACTTTGGTTTTTTGCTTATATCTCGAAAACAGTTACTCCTATCAATTTTTATCTTTCTTTCAAAATTAAAGCTGATAAAATTTCCTACAAAATAGTTATTTGCATTTCTTTTGTAAGACCAACCACAAGCGAGTTATAGAGTTGGATATAAATAATCTTTAACAAAAATTTGCTTTAAAATAAAATGTTTGAAAAACCGAAATTAAACTAAATTAATTGGGTCTAACACTTTAGTATAGGAAAAAGGAGAAGACATAAAAGTCACTAAATGTTTCAGAGTCGTCTTTAGTCGTCATATTAATAACAATAACATTAATAATAATAATACTAATAGTACTAAATTTGCTTATATGCAAGCGCTTTATTAAGGTAACAGTTTTTTGGTTTCTTGCTTATATCTCGAAAACAGTTACTCCTATCAATTTTTACCTTTTTTTCAAAATTAAAGCTGATAAAATTTTCTACAAAATAGTTATTTCAATTTTTTGGTAGGACCAATCATAAGCGAGTTATAGAGTTGGATATAAATAATCTTTAACAAAAATTTGCTTTAAAATAAAATGTTTGAAAAACTGATATTAAACTAAATTAATTGGGTCTAACACTTTAGTAGAGGAAAAAGGAGAAGACATAAAAATCACCAAATTCTTCAGAGTTGTTTTTAGTACTAAATTTGCTTATATGCAAGCGCTTAATTAAGGTAACAGTTTTTTGGTTTCTTGCTTATATCTCGAAAACAGTTACTCCTATCAATTTTTATCTTTTTACTAAAATTAAAGCTGATAAAATTTCCTACAAAATAGTTATTTGCATTTTTCTTGTAGGACCAACCATAAGCGAGTTATAGAGTTGGATATAAATAATATTTAACAAAAACTTGCTTTAAAATAAAATGTTTGAAAAACTAAAAAATAAAATTTCCTACAAAATAGTAATTTGCATTTTTCATATAGGACTAACCATAAGCGAGATATAAGTTTAAAAATAATTAATATTTAAAAAAAAAGTGCTTTAACAGAAAATGTCTTGTGATTTAAAATACACTTAATTTATTGGGTCCAATACTTTATTAGAAGAAAAAGGAGGTGACATAAAAGTCACCAAAGTCTTGAGAGTCGTTCTTAGTCGTCATATCAATAACAATAACATTAATAATAATAATACTAATAGTACTAAATTTGCTTATATGCAAGCGCTTTATTAAGGTAACAGTTTATTGGTTTCTTGCTTATATCTCGAAAACAGTTACTCCTATCAATTTTTATCTTTTTACTAAAATTAAAGCTGATAAAATTTCCTACAAAATAGTTATTTGTATTTTTCTTGTAGGACCAAGCATAAGCGAGTTATAGAGATAGATATAAATAATATTTAACAAAAATTTGCTTTAAAATAAAATGTTTGAAATACTGAAATTAAACTAAATTAATTGTGTCTAACACTTTAGTATAGGAAAAAGGAGAAGACATAAAAGTCACCAAAGTCTTCAGAGTCGTTTTTAGTCGTCATATTAATAACAATAACATTAATAATAATAATACTAATAGTACTAAATTTGCTTATATGCAAGCGCTTTATTAAGGTAACAGTTTTTTGGTTTCTTGCTTATATCTCGAAAACAGTTACTCCTATCAATTTTTATCTGTTTACTAAAATTAAAGCTGATAAAATTTCCTACAAAATAGTTATTTGCATTTTTCATGTAGGACTAACCATAAGCGAGATATAAGTTTGAAAATAATCAATATTTAAAAAAAAGTGCTTTAACAGAAAATGTCATGTGATTTAAAATACACTTAATTTATTGGGTCCAATACATTATTAGAAGAAAAAGGAGGTGACTTAAAAGTCACAGAAGTCTTCAGAGTCGTTTTTGAATGCTGCATTTTCGTCTTCGTCTCAAACATTGAAAACTGAATTACATTTTTGTTTAGTAACTGTAACAGTTTTCACTTTGGTTTTTTGCTTATATCTCGAAAACAATTATTTCTATCAATTTTTATCTTTCTTTCAAAATTAAAGCTGATAAAATTTCCTACAAAATAGTTATTTGCATTTTTCTTGTAGGACCAACCATAAGCGAGTTATAGAGTTGGATATAAATAATATTTAACAATAACTTGCTTTAAAATAAAATGTTTGAAAAACTAAAATTAAACTAAATTAATTGTGCTTATATCTCGAAAACAGTTACTCCTATCAATTTTTATCTTTTTACTAAAATTAAAGCTGATAAAATTTCCTACAAAATAGTTATTTGCATTTTTTATGTAGGACTAACCATAAGCGAGATAGAAGTTTGAAAATAATTAATATTAAAAAAAAGTGCTTTAACAGAAAATGTCTTGTGATTTAAAATACACTTAATTTATTGGGACCAATACTCTATTAGAAGAAAAAGGAAGTGACATAAAAGTCACTGAAGTCTTCAGAGTCGTTTTTAAATGCTACATTTTCGTCTTCGTCTCAAACATTGAAAACTGAATTACATTTTTGTTCAGTAACTGTAACAGTTTTCACTTTGGTTTTTTGCTTATATCTCGAAAACAATTACTCCTATCAATTTTTATCTTTCTTTCAAAATTAAAGCTGATAAAATTTCCTACAAAATAGTTATTTGCATTTCTTTTGTAAGACCAACCATAAGCGAGTTATAGAGTTGGATATAAATAATCTTTAACAAAAATTTGCTTTAAAATAAAATGTTTGAAAAACCGAAATTAAACTAAATTAATTGGGTCTAACACTTTAGTATAGGAAAAAGGAGAAGACATAAAAGTCACTAAATGTTTCAGAGTCGTCTTTAGTCGTCATATTAATAACAATAACATTAATACTAATAATACTAATAGTACTAAATTTGCTTATATGCAAGCGCTTTATTAAGGTAACAGTTTTTTGGTTTCTTGCTTATATCTCGAAAACAGTTACTCCTATCAATTTTTACCTTATTTTCAAAATTAAAGCTGATAAAAGTTCCTACAAAATAGTTATTTCCATTTTTTTGTAGGACCAACCATAAGCGAGTTATAGAGTTGGATATAAATAATCTTTAACAAAAATTTGCTTTAAAATAAAATGTTTGAAAAACTGATATTAAACTAAATTAATTGGGTCTAACACTTTAGTAGAGGAAAAAGGAGAAGACATAAAAATCACCAAAGTCTTCAGAGTTGTTTTTAGTACTAAATTTGCTTATATGCAAGCGCTTAATTAAGGTAACAGTTTTTTGGTTTCTTGCTTATATCTCGAAAACAGTTACTCCTATCAATTTTTATCTTTTTACTAAAATTAAAGCTGATAAAATTTCCTACAAAATAGTAATTTGCATTTTTCATGTAGGACTAACCATAAGCGAGATATAAGTTTAAAAATAATTAATATTTAAAAAAAAAGTGCTTTAACAGAAAATGTCTTGTGATTTAAAATACACTTAATTTATTGGGTCCAATACTTTATTAGAAGAAAAAGGAGGTGACATAAAAGTCACCAAAGTCTTGAGAGTCGTTCTTAGTCGTCATATCAATAACAATAACATTAATAATAATAATAATACTAATAATACTAAATTTGCTTATATGCAAGCGCTTAATTAAGGTAACAGTTTCTTGCTTATATCTCGAAAACTTACATTTTTGTTCAGTAACTGTAACAGTTTTTACTTTGGTTTTTTGCTTATATCTCGAAAACAATTACTCCTATCAATTTTTATCTTTCTTTCAAAATTAAAGCTGATAAAATTTCCTACAAAATAGTTATTTGCATTTCTTTTGTAAGACCAACCATAAGCGAGTTATAGAGTTGGATATAAATAATCTTTAACAAAAATTTGCTTTAAAATATAATGTTTGAAAAACCGAAATTAAATTGAGTCTAACACTTTAGTATAGGAAAAAGGAGAAGACATAAAAGTCACCAAAGTCTTCAAAGTCGTTTTTAGTCGTCATATTAATAACAATAACAATAATAATAATAATAATGCTGCATTTTCGTCTTCGTCTCAAACATTGAAAACTGAATTACATTTTTGTTCAGTAACAGTTACAGTTTTCTTATTGGTTTTTTGCTTATATCTCGAAAACAGTTACTCCTATCAATTTTTATCTTTCTTTCAAAATTAAAGCTGATAAAATTTCCTACAAAATAGTTATTTGCATTTTTCTTGTAGGACCAACCATAAGCGAGTTATAGAGTTGGATATAAATAATATTTAACAAAAACTTGCTTTAAAATAAAATGTTTGAAAAACTAAAATTAAACTAAATTAATTGTGTCTAACACTTTAGTAGAGGAAAAAGGAGAAGACATAAAGGTCACTAAAGGTTTCAGAGTCGTCTTTTGTCGTCATATTAATAACAATAACATTAATAATAATACTATTAGTACTAAATTTGCTTACATGCAAACGCTTAATTAGGGTAACAGTTTTTTGGTTTCTTGCTTATATCTGGAAAACAGTTACTTATATCAATTTTTATCTTTTTACTAAAATTAAAGCCGATAAAATTTTCTACAAAATAGTTATTTGCATTTTTCATGTAAGACTAACCATAAGCGAGATATAAGTTTAAAAATTATTAATATTTAAAAAAAAAGTGCTTTAACAGAAAATGTCTTGTGATTTAAAATACACTTAATTTATTGGGTCCAATACTTTATTAGAAGAAAAAGGAGGTGACATAAAAGTCGCTGAAGTCTTTAGAGTCGTTTTTAAATGCTGCATTTTCGTCTTCGTCTCAAACATTGAAAACTGAATTACATTTTTGTTCAGTATCTGTAACAGTTTTTACTTTGGTGTTTTGATTATATCTCGAAAACAATTACTCCTATCAATTTTTATCTCTCTTTCAAAATTAAAGCTGATAAAATTTGCTACAAAATAGTTATTTGCATTTTTCATGTAGGACTAACCATAAGCGAGATATAAGTTTGAAAATTATTAATATTTAAAAAAAAAGTGCTTTAACAGAAAATGTCTTGTGATTTAAAATACACTTAATTTAATGGGTCCAATACTTTATTAGAAGAAAAAGAAGGTGACATAAAAGTCACTGAAGTCTTCAGAGTCGTTTTTAAATGCTGCATTTTCGTCTTCGTCTCAAACATTGAAAACTGAATTACATTTTTGTTCAGTAACTGTAACAGTTTTTACTTTGGTTTTTTGCTTATATCTCGAAAACAATTACTCCTATCAATTTTTGTCTTTTTTTCAAAATCAAAGCTGATAAAATTTCCTACAAAATAGTTATTGGCATTTTTTTTGTAGGACCAACCATAAGCGAGTTATAGAGTTGGATATAAATAATCTTTAACAAAAATTTGCTTTAAAATAAAATGTTTGAAATACTGAAATTAAACTAAATTAATTGTGTCTAACACTTTAGTATAGGAAAAAGGAGAAGACATAAAAGTCACCAAAGTCTTCAGAGTCGTTTTTAGTCGTCATATTAATAACAATAACATTAATAATAATAATACTAATAGTACTAAATTTGCTTATATGCAAGCGCTTTATTAAGGTAACAGTTTTTTGGTTTCTTGCTTATATCTCGAAAACAGTTACTCTTATCAATTTTTATCTGTTTACTAAAATTAAAGCTGATAAAATTTCTTACAAAATAGTTATTTGCATTTTTCATGTAGGACTAACCTTAAGCGAGATATAAGTTTGAAAATAATCAATATTTAAAAAAAAAGTGCTTTAACAGAAAATGTCTTGTGATTTAAAATACACTTAATTTAATGGGTCCAATACTTTATTAGAAGAAAAAGGAGGTGGCATAAAAGTCACTGAAGTCTTCAGAGTCGTTTTTAAATGCTGCATTTTCGTCTTCGTCTCAAACATTGTAAACTGAATTACATTTTTGTTCAGTAACTGTAACAGTTTTCACTTTGGTTTTTTGCTTATATCTCGAAAACTATTATTCCTATCAATTTTTACCTTTCTTTCAAAATTAAGGCTGATAAAATTTCCTACAAAATAGTTATTTGCATTTTTCATGTAGGACTAACCATAAGCGAGATATAAGTTTGAAAATAATTAATATTAAAAAAAAGTGCTTTAACAGAAAATGTCTTGTGATTTAAAATACACTTAATTTAATGGGTCCAATACTTTATTAGAAGAAAAAGGAGGTGACATAAAAGTCACCAAAGTCTTGAGAGTCGTTCTTAGCCGTCATATCAATAACAATAACATTAATAATAATAATACTAATAGTACTAAATTTGCTTATATGCAAGCGCTTTATTAAGGTAACAGTTTATTGGTTTCTTGCTTATATCTCGAAAACAGTTACTCCTATCAATTTTTATCTTTTTACTAAAATTAAAGCTGATAAAATTTCCTACAAAAAAGTTATTTGTATTTTTCTTGTAGGACCAAGCATAAGCGAGTTATAGAGATAGATATAAATAATATTTAACAAAAATTTGCTTTAAAATAAAATGTTTGAAATACTGAAATTAAACTAAATTAATTGTGTCTAACACTTTAGTATAGGAAAAAGGAGAAGACATAAAAGTCACCAAAGTCTTCAGAGTCGTTTTTAGTCGTCATATTAATAACAATAACATTAATAATAATAATACTAATAGTACTAAATTTGCTTATATGCAAGCGCTTTATTAAGGTAACAGTTTTTTGGTTTCTTGCTTATATCTCGAAAACAGTTACTCCTATCAATTTTTATCTGTTTACTAAAATTAAAGCTGATAAAATTTCCTACAAAATAGTTAATTGCATTTTTCATGTAGGACTAACCATAAGCGAGATATAAGTTTGAAAATAATCAATATTTAAAAAAAAGTGCTTTAACAGAAAATGTCATGTGATTTAAAATACACTTAATTTATTGGGTCCAATACATTATTAGAAGAAAAAGGAGGTGACTTAAAAGTCACAGAAGTCTTCAGAGTCGTTTTTAAATGCTGCATTTTCGTCTTCGTCTCAAACATTGAAAACTGAATTACATTTTTGTTCAGTAACAGTTACAGTTTTCTTATTGGTTTTTTGCTTATATCTCGAAAACAATTACTCCTATCAATTTTTATCTTTTTTTCAAAATTAAAGCTGATAAAATTTCCTACAAAATAGTTATTTGCATTTTTTTGTAGGACCAACCATAAGCGAGTTATAGAGTTGGATATAAATAATCTTTAACAAAAATTTTCTTTAAAATAAAATGTTTGAAAAACTAAAATTAAACCAAATTAATTGTGTCTAACACTTTAGTAGAGGAAAAAGGAGAAGACATAAAGGTCACTAAAGTCTTCAGAGTCGTTTTTAGTCGTCATATTAATAACAATAGCATTAATAATAATAATACTAATAGTACTAAATTTGCTTATATGCAAGCGCTTAATTAATGTAACAGTTTTTTGGTTTCTAGCTTATATCTCGAAAAAAGTTACACCTATCAAATTTTATCTTTCTTTCAAAATTAAAGCTGATAAAATTTCCAACAAAGTAATTATTTGCATTTTTCTTGTAGGACCAAGCATAAGCGAGTTATAGAGATGAATATAAATAATTTCTAACAAAAATTTGCTTTAAAATAAAATGTTTGAAAAACTGAAATTAAACTAAATTAATTGTGTCTAACACTTTAGTGGAGGAAAAAGGAGAAGACATAAAAGTCTTTAAAGGTTTCAGAATCGTCTTTAGTCGTCATATTAATAACAATAACATTAATAAACTAATAGTACTAAATTTGCTTATATGCAAACGCTGCATTAAGGTAATAGTTTTTTGGTTTCTTGCTTATATCTCGAAAACAGTTACTCCTATCAATTTTTAACTTTTCACCAAAATTAAAGATGATAAAATTTCCTGCAAAATAGTTATTTGCATTTTTCATGTAGAACAAACCATAAGCGAGATATAAGTTTGGAAATAATTAATAATTAAAAAAAAAATGTGTTTTAACAGAAAATGTCTTGTGATTTAAAATACACTTAATTTATTGGGTCCAATACTTAATTAGAAGAAAAAGGAGGTGCAAATAACTATTTTGTTGGAAATTTTATTAGCTTTAATTGTGAAAGAAAGATAAAATTTGATAGGAGTAACTGTTTTCGAGATATAAGCAAAAAAACAATAAGAAAACCGTAACTGTTACTGAACAAAAATGTAATTCAGTTTTCAATGTTTGAGACGAAGACAAA